>NW_027315879.1:643516-651016 GCF_026437365.1 Eucyclogobius newberryi
AGCCCCAGGAGGGCGAGCGAACTCGCTACACCGACTGTACCACAGTCACAGGGCTAACAGCCTACAAGCTTTTATCTATTTTTTTTCTTTTTTCTATACCTTATTAAGAATATGAGAGGTTCTGTCTATAGGAGTTTTGTTTATAAGAGTTGTGACAGACGGTTTTGTTTTTTTTAGTTATCTGTTCTTTTACTCCTGTATCTACTGCATTGCAACACCAAAATTTTCCCATTGTGTGGACAAATAAAGGCTATCTTATCTTATCTATAAGATGGTATTTGGTATCAATATTTTCCTCACACTGGTAGCTACAGCCTCCGGGGGGGAAAAAATGCGCCGCCATTGCGCGCGGGTCCATGTTGTTTATCTACACCGTGTAAAGATTTGGATTGACATATTATTGCCAATGAGCCAAGTTTCGAAGGGTGGGTGGGTTTTAGGACTTCTCCAGACAGAGAGTTCTCTAGGCTTATGCGCGAAGGCAGTCAAGAGCCAGTTTTTTTCGGCTTGAGGCTACAAGATTTTACGCATCACGTTTTCTGATTTTGTTAGCCTTTTGGACGTGCATTTTGTTAGATATATGTATTATTATACCAATAAAAAAATGAAATAAAAATATATATATATTTTTACACCTCTATATGTGAAATTCATGGGTAAACTCATATTTACACATTTTCACATACATTGTTTTTAGCAGTTATAATAGGTATTAGTGGTCTACAAAACATCAAAATGTATGTTTTACGATCATAGAAGAGCTAAAATTGTAGTAAAACAGTTTGGCACAGTTGGCACATATTTGGATAACATGTTCCGAATATACTTTTTGATACAAAAAGGTCAACAGCACCAAAATGATTTTTCCCAGAGATCTGAAACTTTACACAGTTGTTGTCAACAAGATAAACGGCATGTACAGTGAACAGCATAAACACACAATGAAGTATGTCATGCTCAGGACCATTACAAATTGACAAAATTCAGGCGAGACTAAAAACAGGATGTAGTTGATGTATTTTGTATGTTTGGGCTTCTGTAGTGTGAGTTCTGAAGCAGTTCATGTGCACATCTGCAGAAACTAGAAGGCCTAAGCTTTCTAATGATGCATCACACTTGCATGTGGGCTGTAAGATCCTCTTTTAATAAGCAATGCCATTTGGGTATGTCCAACCATTGTGCACAGGGCGAAATAAGCGGATGGTTACAGGTAACTAGTGCAGTTTCAGTGCTGTGGTGGGCTCTGAACCCTGATACTCCTCTTCTACTACTACTGTTATAACTACGAGTGCTCTTCCTCTGATGGGAGGAGTATTTTGGAAGCATGGGTTAATTAGCCCTCAAGAACTCTGGGCCAGAGAATACAGAAATGTTCAAATAGTAGGACTAATCTTAATTTCACTCTCAGTCAAACTTTATTTTATTTTCCACGTTTGTATTTTTCAGGTACTGGGACCCCGGGCCCCGTGCCGACCCCTTCGAAGACATGAGGTACTTCTGGGAGGGTTCACTTACCTCCAGGACGTTATTGAGCAAGGCATTATTCGTGCCATGACCGGCACCAAGGAAAAAACTGGAGTCTACATACAACAGATGCCCTACCCCTGCTACGTGGACGACATGTAAGTACATTGCTCCTCCTCTTCCCCTCTCCTCTGCTCCTCTGACCCTCCTTCGACACTCTCCTCTGCTCCTCTGACACTCTCCACTGCTCCTCTGCTCCTATGACCAATTCCTCTGCTCCTCTAACCCTCTCCTCTGCTCCTTCGACACTTCTCTGCTCCTTCGACACTCTTCTCTGCTCCTTCGACACTCTCCTCTGCTCCTCTGACCCTTTGGTCTGCTCCTCTGACCCTCTCCTCTGCTCCTCTGACACTCTCTACTGCCCCTCTGACGCTTTCCCCTGCCCCTCTGCTCCTCTGACCAATTCCTCTGCTCCTCTGACATTCTCCTCTCCTCCTCTGACCGTCTCCTCTGCTCCTCTGACCCTCTCCTCTGCTCCTCTGACACTCTCCTCTGCTCCTCTGACCCTTTCGTCTGCTCCTCTGACCCTCTCCTCCTCCTTTTTACCCAGTTTCCTGCGTGTCATGTCCCGCTCCATGCCCCTCTTCATGACTCTGGCCTGGATGTACTCAGTGGCCATCATCTTAAAGAGTGTGGTGTATGAGAAGGAGGCGCGACTGAAGGAGACCATGCGCATTATGGGGCTGGACAACGGCATGCTGTGGTTCAGCTGGTTCCTCAGCAGCCTGGTGCCTCTGCTGGTGAGCGCCGGGTTGCTGGTGCTTCTGCTCAAGGTACTTTACACAAGATGTTACACACATTACATGTGAGTATTGTCAGAGCCTGGTCTAAACACATGTACTATATATCTATATAGCATATATATATAACTATATATATATATATAACTATATATATATATATATATATATATATATATATATATATATATATATATATATATATATATATATATATATATATATATAACTATATATATATATAACTATATATATATATATATATATAACTATATATATATATATATATATAACTATATATATATATATATATATATAACTATATATATAACTATATATATATATATATATAACTATATATATATATATATATAACTATATATATATATATATATAACTATATATATCTATATATATATATATATATATGTGTATGTATATATATATATATATATATATATATATATATGCCTCACACTAGACCTTAACTAAGGATTGTAACATTACCAATATCAATGTTTTTGACCCTGCGCTTTCAGATCACTTTTGTGTTAGTTTGGATTGGAATGTTCGCTGTCATAAAAACGTTCAACCTCAGTGTGTAATAAGATTTATCAGTGATCTTAGCTGTGAACACTTCCTTGGAGTATACTCTAAAAATCCCAGTTCTTTATCCTCATCACCTGATCATCTTGTAAACAATTTCAATTCTAAAACTTAGTCTGTAATGGATAAAATTGCACCCAAAAGCCTAAAGCTTGATGGAAGAATGCTTCACAGATAAAACTGAAGAAAAGACAATGCAGAAAGACATTGGCAGAAACATAAATCTACAATGAATCTACATCCTCACAAACAATCCTAGCAAAAGTACAATTATGAACTGAGAAAGGCAAGGAATATATTTTTGCCTCAGCAACAAAATAACACTCATGCTCTCTTCTCCACCATTGATGGACTTATTAATCCTGGCCTAGTCCTGCCTGTTGATTGCCCTGACTTAAATTCTGCCAAAATGGGTGACTTTATGACAATAGATCAAGCATTACTTACAAATCTGCAAATCAAGACCGGGATATTTATCCTACTCTGGGTAGGCCCTGCCCACCGGGCGGGACCTCCTGATTAAAGGTGTTTTTGGTTTCACCAGAAACTAAACCTCTTTGTTTACTATCAAACTAGCCTCTTTGTTTCCTATTAGTCCTCCTATTGTCCCTGGCTCTGTCTCTCACCTCCCTGTGTAGCTGATTAACATCCGAAAGCCCTGGCCGTCTTCCTCTCCAGGGATTAAAAATTCCATTATAAACAACCGGAAGGTTGAATCTTAACCACCCCGTTTCTATTTAAGGACGGATTTCATTTTTTTTTTAACAAAGATTGCCTCTTTAACTCCTCTTTCAAACCATCTTTTCTCCTGCTTAGAATCTTCACCTCACTTGCTTAGAATCTTCACCTTCTGTTCAATAGAGGCTTTAAGATGAAGATCCACGGCGCTCTGTGGTCCTGAACTGGCATATCTTCTGTACCCCCCTTTACAATTTTCTTCAATGCATTGGATAGAATAAACATCATTGCTCTGTTGTGTCAGCATCTTGTCCTTGGGGTGAACCAGTTTTTGTCTTAAAGTGTGGCCTGGTTTAAAATAAACAGGCTTCATTGCCGCGGCCCTTATATGAGCAGCAGGGCAGCACCCTGTGAAGGTTTCTGTTTAACCTGTTACCATTCACCTATTTTGCCCAGTGCACAATGGTTGGACATACCCAAATGGCATTGCTTATTAAAAGAAGATCTTACAGCCCACATGCAAGTGTGATGCATCATTAGAAAGCTTAGGCCTTCTAGTTTCTGCAGATGTGCACATGTCAGGGCTTCAGACCTTACACTACAGAAGCCCAAATATAAACAAAACATCCTTTTTTTAGTCTCGCCTGAATATTGTCAATTTGTAATGGTCCTGAGCATGACATACTTAATTGTGTGCTTATGCTGTTCACTGTACACAGTTGTTGTCAACAAGATGAACAGCATGTAAAGTTTCAGATTGCTAGGAACAGGCATTTTGGTGCTGTTGACCAAATAGTGATCCAAATATGTGCCAACTGTGCCAAACTGTTTTATTACAATTTTAGCTCCTCTATGATCATAAAACATACATTTTGATGTTTTGTAGGCCACTAATATCTATTATAACGGCTAAAAACAATGTCTGTGAAAATGTGTAAATATGAGTTTACCCATGAATTTCCCATATAGAGGTGAAAGAAAAAAAAAAGAATTATATTTTTATTTTATTTTTGTATTGGTATAATAATACATATATCTAACAAAATGCGCGTCCAAAAAGCTAATAAAATCAGAAAACGTTATGCGTAAAATCTAGTCGCCTCCTGCCCAAAAATCTGGCTCTTTACAGCCGTTACGCAAGAATAGGGACAATTATGTGTGAATAAGGCCTTAGTCCCGCCCACCATTCTAAAGCTATTCTTATTGGCTAGAATAATATGTTGTTCAAAGTCTGCTACGTGACGGCATGTTAGCGCTATCTCGATGTCAACAACAAACCATGTGCGTCGGAAGCGGCGCATTTTTTTCCTCCGGAGGCTCTAGAAAACAAACTCGTCAACAGAGGAATGTGGATGGTCTCATTCTGTAGCTAACAGTCTGAAGAAAAGATCGATGCCAATCACCATCTTACAAGTCAAACAGGTCATTTGTTATGGACGGAGAAATGCGGCGACGAAGCCTTAGTCCTGAATATCTCGAAATCGGATAACTTCAGGAAAAATTCAAGTGGATATTGTTATTCAATGGTTACTTACGCACACACTGAGCAGAAGAATACACAGAATTAAAGCCGATCATAAACAGCAAACATGCATTTGTAAAAGTTGACTTTCTCACAAACTATTGGTAATTGCTTATTGGGGCGTATTAAATTTCAATGTAAATCAATAAGATATTTGTTTTGTTGAGTAAATAAGCTTTAAAATGATGTATGGCTTGCTGGTATTGACCACGGAAATAAAAGTGATGATGTAAGAGATTATTTGAGATATGGAAAATGCGCGCCGGTGGATGCTAAAAGACTCCTTTGCGGGCCTCCACCTCGCCGAGAATTTCCTCGTCTTCCTCCTTGTCTCGTCTAATCCGTGGCACCGCATCCCTCCCTTATGAATATGCAAAATGTTAATTCTGCCTGAGGGGAGTGGCCTCCTGTCTGAGGGGAGTGGCTCAAATAGTCCGTGTCCAGGGTGAGAAGGATCGGCTGTGATCCGACCTGCTTGTCCCAGAGCCCTGGAGACGTACAGGTCCTGTTGGAAACACATGGAAGAAAGAAAAGAGACAGTTTTTTATGGACGTTAGAGCTGTGGTAAAAGCGGCGCTAATGTGAAGCTTACAAGAAGAAAACATCCAAACCAGTGCAAACCTGGACAGATCAGGAGCCACAGGTAAAAACACAGGTCAGAGAGTAATAAAGTATGAGCATGACTGTGAACACAAACACAATGATCTCTGTGGGATCCAAGTTTAGTTATATATATGTGTTCATATGGAAATCTTGGTATTTGTTATAAATGTGTAAATGTATGTCTTTACGAATGAATATTTTGGTTGTTTACAAATAAAACAAATGTAATCGAATAATCTAGCCTTTCTAAAGTTTATTTGTGGTAATTAGCCTGCCCTGGTGTGGTTGGGTTCCCGTCGCTTTAAGAGGGACAGCGCTCAGGGGGCGTGGCCAGGTACACACGCAAACTAAGGACACAGAAACGGAGGAGCCATATGGTTTTCTTACCGTAGCATTTTGTTTTTGAGAATAGCCAGCTTTTGATTTCTCCTGTATTTTTTGTTCAACCTGTGGATTAAATTTTGTGAACGATTTTTACACTGGAGTACGTGGGAGTTATTGCTCATCTGACAAGAGTAACACCATTGGCAATCAGGACCTCAGCACCCACAATCTCATTTGAGTCACTACATGAAGAATTTGTCACTAAGATCAGCTTAAACTATAGAAATAGTGAGCTCATATTAAGTTTGTATCCACATAGAACTATTACTAGGCTATTCAAAGATATTTATTATATATTTTTAATGGTTTTATATATTATTTACGTTATATTTAGCCCGCAGCCTAGTCTGAACATCAAAATTCGGCCTGTGATCCAAAATGAGTTTGAAACCCCTGCTCTAGACTGACGGAAGTCCACCTTCGGGAAATAGTTTCACCACAACTGTCCTAGATGTAATAGCAGTGATGGTAGCAATAATATCAGCGGATTCATATCCTCCTTCTGCAATGATTTTTGTAGTAGAAGTTGTGAGGAATGGAACAATAAAGTGTTGTTTTGATATGTTTAGTACTGATAATTGGCTTCTCTGACAGATGGGGAACCTGCTGCCCTACTCGGACCCAGGCGTGGTCTTCTTGTTCCTGGGCTCCTATGCTGTGGTCACCATAATGCAGTGCTTCCTGCTCAGCACGGCGTTTTCCAGAGCCAACCTGGCAGCAGCGTGTGGAGGCATCATCTACTTCACTCTGTACCTGCCCTACGTGCTCTGTGTGGCCTGGTCCGACTACATCGGGTTTGGGGCCAAAGTCTTCGCCGTGAGTAGCTTCTGCTGGTCCAGGATTTGGAAAAGCAGAGTAGTGCCAAGCATTTTTCTCTACATTTCTGTGGAATTCTTCTAGAAGCAACATGAAACAGAGGTCCGTTGTCCTAACAACAGTTTCAAGCTTGATTATTTCCGCAGTGCCCTGTGCAGCTCACAGAAGCTGTGGTCAGTTCCCTGGAGGACAGGGACTGCTCATTCACACAGTCGCATGATTTTCCTGTACATTCATTCAGTTGTCACATTTTAGTTTTTATATTGTAGCCTTCTTTTAGAGAAGCTCATTCATAGTTAATTTAAACTGATATTAAAACAGCCATGAAAGTACAAGGAGGGTTGGAAAATGTGAAATAAACAGAAGTATATCTCTGTGCTCTTATGCTTTTTGGTGCTATATTTTGCTGATATTAAAGTTTCTCAGCAGCATGTTGCAGCCATACACCTCATGATTCTCATAATTTATTCCTAAAAACACATCCTCTTTAAAAGACTGAAAGATTCCATTTAATATGATCAGATAAGTAATCTAAGGAAGTGAACCCTGTGTTTTACCTGATTCTTCTCATGTCAACGTGAGCACATTCTGCACATCTGGCTCATGATAAGGACCGAAAGAAAGACT
>NW_027315879.1:656016-668516 GCF_026437365.1 Eucyclogobius newberryi
GACTTCGTGTTGTCTAAAAATTCTCTGCAGTTTTTCCGACAGGCCAGACACATAAGGGATAGAAACACCCTTCCTTCTCTGTTCAGTTTCCCTTTTGTCCTGCTTCTTGGTTCTCTTCACTCTGTTGAGAGCCCAAGCGGGGTAACCACAGGCTGAGAGGGCATTTCGGACATGTTTTTCCTCTTTCTTCTTGCCCTCTGAGCTGGTGGGCACACCTTGAGCTCTGTGTTGTAAGGTTCTGATCACACCCAGCTTGTGCTGTAGTGGGTGGTTGGAGCCAAAGAGCAGATACTGGTCTGTGTGTGTAGGTTTCCTATATACTTCTATTTGGAGTTTCCCGTCCTCTCCTCTGATCGTGGAACAATCAAGAAAGGCCAAGCGATTCTCCTTAGCGTCTTCTCTTGTAAACCTGATATGTGGGTCCACAGCATTGATGTGATCAGAGAAGGTTTCCAGCTCTTGTTTCTTGATTGTTACAAAAGTATCATCGACATAGCGGAGCCACAGTTTTGGGGCTTTGCCTGAGAATGAGGACAGTGCCTTCTTCTCAAAGTGCTCCATGTACAGGTTGGCCACTATGGGAGAGACGGGCGAGCCCATGGCACAGCCATGAATCTGTCTGTAAAATTGTCTCCGGAATTGAAAGTAAGTGGTGTTCAGACAGATGTCCAACAGTTTACATATGTGTTCAGGTGTCAGTTTGGTCCTTTCCTGTAGGGTGGTGTCTTCCTGCAGTCTGATCCTCACCGCTGCTACTGCATCAGAGGTCGGGATGCAGGTGAACAGGGACACAACATCATATGAAACCATGAGGTCATCTGGGTCCAGTTGGAGATGTTTCACTTTATCCACAAAGTTGTGCGTGTTTTCCACATGATGTACCGAATTCCCCACAAGCGGAGCCAATATAGTTGTTAAATGCTTGGCCACATTGTAAGTGATGGAATCTGTGCTGCACACTATGGGTCTGAGTGGAACATCCTTTTTGTGTATTTTTGGAAGGCCATAAATGCAAGGCATGGCTTCACCAGGATACAGTCTGTAATACAGAGGCCGGTCTATCACTTCCTCTTTTTCCAGCCTTTGTAAACAGTCTATCACTTTCTTCTTGTAGCCACTGGTCGGATCTCTTTTCAAGCGCTCGTATGTGGTCGTAAACTGTTGGACATCTGTCTGAACACCACTTACTTTCAATTCCGGGGACAATTTTACAGATAGATTCATGGCTGTGCCATGGGCTCGCCCGTCTCTCCCATAGTGGCCAACCTGTACATGGAGCACTTTGAGAAGAAGGCACTGTCCTCATTCTCAGGCATAGCCCCAAAACTGTGGCTCCGCTATGTCGATGATACTTTTGTAACAATCAAGAAACAAGAGCTGGAAACCTTCTCTGATCACATCAATGCTGTGGACCCACATATCAGGTTTACAAGAGAAGAAGCTAAGGAGAATCGCTTGGCCTTTCTTGATTGTTCCACGATCAGAGGAGAGGACGGGAAACTCCAAATAGAAGTATATAGGAAACCTACACACACAGACCAGTATCTGCTCTTTGGCTCCAACCACCCACTACAGCACAAGCTGGGTGTGATCAGAACCTTACAACACAGAGCTCAAGGTGTGCCCACCAGCTCAGAGGGCAAGAAGAAAGAGGAAAAACATGTCCGAAATGCCCTCTCAGCCTGTGGTTACCCCGCTTGGGCTCTCAACAGAGTGAAGAGAACCAAAAAGCAGGACAAAAGGGAAACTGAACAGAGAAGGAAGGGTGTTTCTATCCCTTATGTGTCTGGCCTGTCGGAAAAACTGCAGAGAATTTTTAGACAACACGAAGTCCCTGTTTATTTTAAACCAGGAAACACTTTAAGACAAAAACTGGTTCACCCTAAGGACAAGTTGCCGACTCAAAAACAGAGCAATGTAGTTTATTCGATCCAATGCAGTGAAGAAAGCTGTAAAGAACGGTACATAGGTGAGACAAAACAGCCTCTACACAAGAGGCTTTATCAGCACAGAAGAAATACAAGTTCAGGACCTCAGAGCGCCGTGCATCTCCATCTTGAAGCCTCTAATCACTCGTTTGAAGACGATGATGTGAAGGTTTTAAGCAGGGAGAAAAGATGGTTTGAAAGAGGAGTCAAGGAAGCTATTTTTGTTAAAAAAGAAAGACCTTCTTTAAACAGAAATGGAGGGCTAAGGTTTAATCTTCTTGTTATTTATAATGGGTTACTGAACCCCTGGAAAGGTAGAGGACCAGGACCAGGACATCCGGATGCTAATCAGGTACTCAGGGTGGTTGAGCCAGGGTCTCACAAAGACAAAGAGGATTCTAATAGGCCATTAAAATTCTGAATAGGCTAGCTCGGTAGATACAAGGGGGGAGTTTCTGTTGAAACAAACAACTCTTTCTACTTCAGGAAGGCTCCGCCCAATGGGTGGGTCTTACCACAGAACAGTATTAATATCGGAGTTCTCGATCTAAATTCTTTTATTGACAATGACTCTTGGATGAGAGTCGAAACGTCTATTTTTTCAAACTGAGTCCAGATGACTACAACTGAAGCTTTTTCTACTATAAAAATAAATAAATAAATACATAAATACCATTGCATGTGATCACGACAGTAATTGCACATGAATATGTGTCACGACGGCACATGGATTGCACATGAATTTCACAGTAATTGCACATGAATCACGACAGTAATTGCACATATGACAGAATTGCACATCAGTATTAGGTTAGGTCAGTATTGCGAGTGTTCAGGACTAACAGTGTTTGTTATAAAGTCTGACAGCAGCAGGAAGGAAAGACCTGCGAAACCTCTCCTTCACACAGCAAGGGTGGATTAGTCTCTCACTGAAGCTGCTCTCCAGAGCGGACAGAGTGTCCTGCAGGGGGTGGCACTCATGGTCAAGCATAGATGTGAATCTAGCCAGGACCCTTCTGTCCCCCACCTCCTGCACCGAGTCCAGAGCGCAGCCCAGGACGGAGCTGGACTTCTTGATGACTTTGTCCAGTCTCTTCCTCTCCCTCTCTGTGATGCTGCTGCTCCACCAGGCCACACCGTACAGGAGGGCTGATGCCACCACAGAGTCATAGAAGGTCTTCAGGAGGGGCCCTGTCACTCCAAAAGACCTGAGTCTCCTCAGGAGGTAGAGCCGACTCTGGCTCTTCCTGTACAGTGCGTCTGTGTTATGAGTCCAGTCCAGTTTGTGGTTCAGATGAACACCCAGGTACTTGTATGAGTCCGCTCTCTCAATGTCCCGTCCCTGGATGTTCACTGGTGAAGGGGCAGTGGGGTGGTGTCTGCGGAAATCCACCACCATCTCCTTGGTCTTCCCCGCGTTGATGAGGAGGTGGTTCCGCTGACACCAGTCCACAAAGTCCTGCGCCAGTCCACTGCCATCATCGGACTCATCACGGACGACGATGACGCGGAGTACAGAGTCGTCAGAGAACTTCTGCAGGACACAGCTGTCCGTGTCGTGTCTGAAGTCTGCAGTGTAAAGGGTGAAAAGAAAGGGCGCGAGGACAGTGCCCTGGGGCGCCCCCACACTGCAGGTCCGAGTGTCAGACACACAGTCCCGTGCTCTCACAAACTGGGGTCGGTCCGTGAGGTAGTCCAGGATCCACTCTGCCAGGTCATACTCCACACCAGCAGTCTCCAGCTTGTCCCTCAGGAGCAGCGGCTGGATGGTGTTGAAGGCGCTGGAAAGATCGAAGAACAGGATCCTCACAGAGCTGCCAGGCTTTTCCAGGTGAGAGAGAGAGGTGCAGCAGGGAGATGACGGCGTCCTCCACTCCGATGCCAGACCGATATGCAAACTGCAGCGGGTCCATGGCTGAGCTCACGGTGGAGCGGAGGTGGTCCAGGACCAGCCACTCCAGCGTCTTCATCAGGTGGGACGTGAGAGCCACTGGCCTGAAGCTGTTGAGGTCTTTGGCGCGCGGTGTCTTAGGCACAGGTACCAGACAGGAGGTCTTCCAGACCTGTGGTACCACCCTCAGCTTCAGGCTCATGTTGAAGACATGCTCCATAACTCCACACAGTTCATCTGCGCAGGACTTAAGGAGCCTGGGGCTGATGTCGTCAGGTCCTGCTGCCTTCCTCACTTTAATCCTCTTCAGCTCACTCCTCACCTGTGCTGCTGTGACAGTCAGTGGTTGGCAGGGGGACTGTGTGCTGGGGGGATGGGTGAGTGCAGGCGAAGTGGGGAGCTGATGGTCCGGGCCAGAGAAGTGAAGAGGAACAGATGCAGGGCATTGTCCAGCTGTGGAAGAGGGAGCATGCAGCTGTGCAGGGGGAGGGGCGGGTGACCGATCAAATCTCAAGAAGTGAGTGCCATCTAACAAAGACTACAACATTCCTGTTGTCTCATATTTCTCTTCAGCTCAAGTTACCAGTTCGTAGTTTTTTCTTGTTATCTTGCCACGATGTTGGGCTCCTCCACGTCTCGTGCTCTGGTTGAGCGCGGTCGTTTTACTTAATGTAGAGGCTAATCCTAGTTCTTTGTTCCTTCTCTTCGGAAAATAATGACTGCAGTTTACAAACAAGAGTAAGAGTTTTACAAACAAAACACAATTGAAATAAAACGCAAATTAGTTAGTATTAGAATAACATAAAATTTTGAATGTAAAATATCAAACCATATAAAATGGCGCTTACAGTGGCAAACAGGACACGCATTTTGTTACTTCAGTTTCCAATTATTTCTGAAAAATATCCTTCCCTATTTATACATAAAATGAGGTTGTACATGTACAACTTCTGGAGTTTTGAGCTGCACCATTTCCGTTCGGCCTGGCGGCACTTCCCTTTACTGTGCCCTGACCGAATCATCATTTCTCCATGGCAGCTTCTACTCATTTTTAGCCATTTTAGTCTTCATAGGGGCAATGGTGTCCAGAACATTGAAAACACTAGATGTAACAGAGTTCAACTAATAATATACATTAGAACAGGAGACATTTTTATCATTTCCATAAACTGCACCTGTGCCATCATTTATGCGTCTCATTCAAACAACTGCAGGACCAGCCAGTGGTTTGGGAAAAAACATACAGGTCAAAGAAGATGCAGAAATGATCTGACAGAGCAGCATCGACCACATTGACATTTGAAATATTAGCCTCCTTTGTAAAAAGACGATGTAGAGCATGCCCTCTTCTGTGGGTGGGGCAACTTTGCTGTGGGTGGGACCAGTCACGTGCTGAGTAAAACGAAAGTTACGGATGTAACTACAGTGAATCCTGGATGACCGCCAGAGACGGTGCCTCAAGCACTGAATGATTATCTTTTGCTCATGCGCCGGTTGAGAATCTAATGGCGACAAAGTCACCTGTGACCTCTCTGTGACCCACGTGAGGCTATATAGTCATGTGTGTTCTATCTCCTCACCATACTCTTGAGAAGGCCATGCCGGACCCTGCAGCGGCCACACCCAGAGCTGAAGACGCCCCAGATTGGGGTGCAGAATCCTCCCTCCCAGCTGGGAGACGAGATCCCTCCTGTAGGGAAAGGGTCTCGGGGAGCCGCAGCAGAGGCTGTGCAGCAGCGTAAACCAAACCCTTGCCGGCCAAAATGGAGCCACCAGGAGAAGGCTGTGTCCCCCTTTATGAACCCTCAATAGGGTCGGGAAAATCAGAGGGAGTGGTGGAAACATAAAGTAGAGTTCTGGGCCAGATGTGCGCCAGCGCATCCTAGCCCAGAGGACAGGCACCGTCTGTCAGGGAAAACCATAGTCGCCTCCCTGGACGCAAAGAGGTCAACCTCTGCCCTGCCGAACATTCCCCAAATATTGTCTACAACTTCTGAGTCAAGTCTCCACTCCCCGGGCAGTGGACACTGACGGGATAGAAAATCCGCCATCACATTCCGTGTACCGGGAATGTAGGACGCCCTCAAACTGAGAAAGTGGGGAGCAGCTGACACAAGGAGCTGTCGAGTCAAGTCAATCAGTCTCATTGACCTGGTGCTGCCCAAGTGGTTGATGTGATGAACCACGGTGGTGTTGTCGGAGCTGCCACGCAGAACTGGAAGGAAGTAGTCCAATGCCAGGCGCACTGCCATCAGCTATAGCACATTTATGTGCTCCCCGCTGATTAGTGGAGACAACGTTCCTTGTGCCATGCGCCTTTGCCATGTTGCACCCCATCCTGAGAGCGACGTATTGGTGTGCCCCATCTCCCTCCGAGACGGAAGGGAGCCTAAAGGAACCAGGACCTTTCTCGCCACTGAGACAGGGACTCGAGACACTGGGGTGACACGCCTGTGAACGGCCCGATTTAAGTGCAGGCTGTGGACCCAGATTTGCATGGGGCGAAGCGACAACTTCCCCAAGAGACGGAGGTAGAGAACAAAAGGCAACACTCAGCCTTCCCAAAAACTGGGAAGCATGTTCACAATGCTGTCAACTTGAGGAGTTGAAGGACGAACGATCATGAGAATGGAATTCAGGGTGATCCATAAAAAACAGTCTCCTGGTCAGGGACCAAGTTGCTCTTAGCTAAATTGACCTGCATACCCAACTGCCCGATGTGAACGAGGACAGTTTGGGTGTCTTGAACAGCCTGGCTGTAAGTGGGAGCAAAGACCAGCAAGTTGTCCAGGTAAGGTAGTATTTTTAAACCGTGTGCCTGGAGGGGAGCCAGAGCTGCAGCAACGCATCTGGTGAAAACCCTCGGCGACACAGAGACAGACCAAACGGAAGGACTCTGAATTGGTAGTGATGACCTCAAAATGCAAAGCGCAGAAACTGCTGGTGGCATTATGCAATTGGAACATGAAAGTAGACATCCTTGAGGTCTTCGGAAGTGAACCACTCGTTCGGAGATATTGCTTGCAACATGTTTTCAACATGTGAAATGACAGGGTTTTTAAAAACACATTCAGACCTCAAAGGTCCAGAACTGGGCATAGATCGCCAGTCTTCTTTGGCACCAGGAAATACCGAGAGTAATAAGCCCCCTGGATCTTCCATTGGGTTCACAGGCACGATTGCCCCCTTGTCCAGCAAAATAGATATCTCCATGAGTAAGTGCCAGGGCCATGGCCGGGTCGTGGGTTACGATCCACTTGACCAGGCCTGGTACAGGGGGCCGACGGCAGAACTAAAGGTGATAACCCCGGAAGAGAGTGCACAACACCCAGACGTCTGTGGTTTGTGCAGCCCAGTATTCCAACTGCCCCCGGGGTAAAGTGTCCGACCGTCGGCGGCCTGGCTTTAGCGCTGGATGGGCTGAGCAGAATGAGGTGGTCCCGAGACCGGAGTCCGGGCCACCCTCCTCCGATCAAAGGGCTGTCCGCCCCGTGGACGCGTGGTGGTTGTATGGGCCAACGGGGCAACAGACTGAGTGTCAGACGCAGGCGGGCCGCCACGTTGAGGGGTCAGTCTGCGGAGACCGACCAACTGGCTTCTAGTCCGGCTAGCCTGTGCTGTGCGTTCTAACGCGTCAAGCGCAGCCGCACCAAAGAGCTCTCCTGGGACAACTGGAACGCTCCTTAACGTCCTGTTACACCAGGGGTGTCAAACTCATTTTGGGCCGCGGGCCGAATTTCGACGCTCATGCTGGATCGCGGGCCGAACATAACGTAAAACATAAAACAATAAAAAAATATAAGAACTAAATGGCTTTTTTACAGCCTAGTAATAGTTGTGGAGACTGTTCCACAAATGTGCAGCAGGTGAAAGACTGAGTCCATATTCATGCAGCAGCAGGAACAGGAACATGGACTTTTGATGTGATTTCTGATGTGAAATGTTCATATCACAGACATGTTTCTGCTCAAACTCAATATGAGCTCGCTATTTTCATAGTTTAAGCTGATCTTAGTGACGAATGATTCATGTAGTGACTCAAATGAGTGCATTGTGTTTGTGTTCACAGTCACATTAGTGTGGACACAGTCATGTTCATACTTTATTACACTCTGACCTGTGTTTTTACCTGTGGCTCCTGATCTGTCCAGGTTTGTAGAGGTTTGGATGTTTCCCTCACAGAGCATCATCACAGAAGTTAGTTTTCTTGTTGTTAGCTCCACTTTTAGCACAACTCTAACATCCACAAAACCGTCTTCTTTCTTTCTTCCACGTGTTTCCTAAAGCCACACATCTCTGTCCTCGCTCAGACCTCTGCTCTGAGGTGTGTAAGTGCTGTAAAGTGCGCAAACGCGTGTCTTACTTCTCTCAGCACGTCTCCCTCGGCAGTACACACGGCAGTGAAAAGCCGTGCGGGGGAGGGGGGGCCACCAGCGGCATTGTGGGACGTGTAGTTTTAGCGCCAACAACGGTTACGGATGTAACTACGGTTCTATGAACGAAAAAGAAAAAAACTTTTGTCAAAGGGCCGGATGTTTGACACCCCTGTGTTACACGGTTCCGTGATTGGAGACTGGGCCAACCACACCTGTCGGCGAGCCTGCGTTGCGTGACTACAGAAATAAGTCCCGGCAACGCTGAGACCCAGTGCATCCTATCTATGGGAGATACCAGATGAAAAGCGAGGGGGGGTGGGTGTTGGGGATTTTGTTGTTGTAGCACAAGTCGGGGACACCTGTTTGTGCGGTGAAGAGTTCATCAGCGTTGACCTCAGAACTCTTGGTCTTGCTATATTGGCTGTGAGTGGAGCCATCTCAATGCCTGATTTGATCAGACATTTAAGATGGGTGGGAAAGCCCCTGAATGAGTGTGGAGATGGGAAGGAGATTGAGAAATCTGTAGTCAGAGTAGATGTTTTAGGGGGGGCCCAGGTCTGTTCTGAGAGCAGGGGCGATGACAGGGATGTTGCCGGGTTTGTCACAGATGGGTCCAAGGCCTTTGATGAGGACCCTGGGGGAAATAACTGAAAGGACTCCTGCACTGGCCGTAGTGGAGGTGATTGATTTGGTGGAGGCTGTGGTTGTGGTGCTGTTGATGTTAAAACATTGGCTCGATCTCTGGCTGATAGAGCAGGAATTCTTCTCTCATTCCTCTCTTACTTCTATTCTAACTATCTGCTCAGGACCCTGTCCAGGCCCAGTCCAATGCCTCATAGCGTGGAGCAGGTTCTTTGTCAGCACCCTCACTCCACCGTTGCATAGGTGTGGGTAGGCATGCATACCTAAACCCACTTTCGGGTTCACGTCCAGATTCGAATCAAGATTGAAATAAACTCAACTTGTCTGGTTTATTCACTGTTTTTAACAGAAGTTAGTTGACAGTCAGTCTGGGTCAACTGGTCAGGCTATTAATAAATATTAATTATAGACAAATATTGCTACAAAAAAGACAATGTGGCAGGGCTTACTCTAGGCAAAATTCTTAAAATGTAGCTTGATTCATTAGCACCAGTGAAACAGTCAATACAATGCTTAGAAAATACCTCACAACAGTGCATTAATACTTAACCAAGTCAAATAACACTGGACAGATTATATATCAGTTCACATTACAAAAGCAGTCGAGAAAACGTGTTAAAACCCAACGCTAATCTCCCATTACAAATGAATGGATGTTTGACTAACGTTAGCGTTGAGAACAAACTCAGCAAATCCCTGTTTTGTTCTGACTCAGATCTCACTCCTGACACGACCAAGGACTGGATGATCAACACCTAATGATGGAACAGTGGGTTGTGTAAAGTTGATGCGATGTAACAGCAAAATCAGACCAGCTGATGAGCCCCGCACCTACAGACAGTGTTGCGCTACTGGCTAATATTAGCCCTTGATTGGCCGCAAAGCGCCAGGTGCGTGGACGCAGCGGGTTACGCATGATACGCAACGGGTCAACACCACACACGGCAGCCTCAGCGGAGAAGAGAGGAGAGATGAGACTGCGTGTTTTTCACCCGGGTTACATATATTATGTGAGAGCTAGATTTTGATTAGATTCTTGAGTCCAGTACCAAATCACCGGGGTTTTGGTTTTTTTGGACCTGAACCAAAACAAGTACAAGTCCAGATCCGGTCCTGCATACTGGTATGCATCCCTAGGTCTGGGCCATTTCTCTTAAACAGGTTTTCTCGTTTCCAGAAGAGATGGAAGTTCTCAATGTAGTGCAGTCCTCTAGGTGCACACTCTTTGGACAGCCATGTGTTCAGCTGAAGCAGCCAGCTAAACTTGTTTATCTTCCTGTCGATGTTTGGAAGAGGTCCACTTATGAATGTTTTGATTTCCTTTTTATCAAGCACGTCGAATAACAATTATGAAGTCTTTTTTCAAAACTTCAATTTGTTCTTGTATGTCCACTGCACCCACGTGCACAATCAACTGTTTTGCTCCTCGATGTTTGGCCAAAACATTAGGAAGGAGTGATGTTATCACAGCAACTGTGATGCTGGGAAAATTTGTAATTTTTTTTGCATTCATCACGTGACATATCGCGCTGTCTGAATTCAATTCAATTCATTTTTGTAATGCCCAAAATCACAACAGCAGTTGCCTCGAAGGGTAGAAGAGTCACCTTGACGTTTGGCACAGATTCTCTCTTTCTGCCCCCTTTTGGCCACATCATGTATTACATTTTCCTTTGTTAATTTTGTTTTGCCATTAGCCAATCAGAGACCAGTCTGTGGTCTGAAAATACCCCTTTTAGACTACTGAGGGTTTATAAAGGTTTGACTAGACTTACAACTGATGGCTCAAAACCTCCTTTTCTCTGATTGGTTGAATGAAAGTCACGTTTCTCCTCTCTCTGATAGGTCAATCTTGACGGGCCTGTTCCCGCCCACTTCTGGGACTGCCTACATCCTGGGCCGAGACATCAGGACGGACCTAAGCGCCATCCGCCAGAGCCTGGGAGTGTGTCCTCAGCACAACGTCCTCTTCAGCATGTAAGGGCGTCTCTAAGGGCGGACTGCCAGTCCCGGGTCAGTCTCAACATGTGTCCTAACCCCAGTGTTCCTGTCTCCAGGCTGACTGTAGAGGAGCACATCTGGTTCTATGCACGTCTCAAAGGTCTGTCCGAGGCCCAGGTCCAGTCTGAGATGGTGCAGATCCTGCGGGACACAGGGCTGCCTCACAAACGCTCAGCACGGACCAGTGCACTGTCTGGGGGAATGCAGAGGAAGCTCAGCGTAGCCCTGGCCTTTGTAGGCGGAGCCAAGGTGGTGATCCTGGACGAGCCCACAGCTGGAGTGGACCCCTATGCCCGTCGAGGCATCTGGGACCTGCTGCTCAAGTACCGCCCCGGTGAGAACTGTCCATAGACCATAGTTAGACCCTTTTTAGACTTAGTATAGTCTGGGTTTTGAATGACTTTAGGGACTGCGTTGAGCCTGGGTTGGATCTGGTTTGTTAATTATCAGGGCCCGAGCATGACGTGCAAAAATTAAGTAAATAATGATGAATATGAAAGTAAATTAGAGCCTAGTGAGTACTAATTTTGAGTGAAAACTCAGACTTTCTAGTAGTGCCACCTCTAAATTGGATTTACATGGCAGCAATGGGAGCTCAGACTGGTAAGATTTCATGTAGACAAATTAAACTTAAAAAGGTTATGTCAGGACATTATTATGACCCCGCCCTCAACCCTACAGGAAGTCGGCCATATTGGATCAAACCCGATAATAAAAAAAGTCACACATGATTCATTTTTGACATATCCAACAGTTCATCAAAAACACGTCAAATTTATAAAAAACTGCAAAACACATGTGTGATATAAGCATTTATAACAGCAAAGTCACTTTTGACCTACCGGTGGCTCAGGTGAGTCTGTATAATCACGTGACACTCGCAAAGCACGAGAACTCAGAGGAACCGGATGCTCTGGCGGTCATCCGGGAGAAAGAGATCCATATTTGGCCAAAGGGAAACACCGGAGTTTTCATGGTGCACACAAAAACGGGAGTCTGCCACAGACAATTGTGGCAGACAATTGTGGCTATTGGCCAATAGCCAGGAGAAATCCTGTCTTCATTAAAAGCAATTTAAGGTCAATCTGTGAAAGAAGTTCAAATGGAGTAGATTACAACGCCTCCAGCACCAGGGACAGGGCCCATGCCAGAACCACAAAATGGGCAGGAGGACGCAAACGCCGGGCACCCTTTAGAAACAGGGAAATATCTTGGTTACGGCCAACCCAGAAACCATCCCACCCCGCATGCCAGCAGGAGATTGCAGCAATGTATACCTTCAGGGTAGATGGAGAGCGCCCCTGACCAAGTAGCTCCTGCCAGGAAAGAAAGCCCCCGTTGACACTGCACAACAATCCTCACTGTTGTGGCACCAGGCGTCAAACAGTTTCCATTTGCAGGAATACAGAAGACTGGTCGACGGACCACGGGCATTGCTTATCGTATTCCCGATTTCGACGTGCAGAAGCCACACCCAGAGCTTCAGGCGCTTGGGATTGGGGTGCAGAATCTGAGTTGAGAGAGGAGAGACGTCTCGCAGCATGTCATTATTCCTCTCACAGATCTTCAGTGTGTTGTTATTCCTCACACAAATCTTCCGTCTGTCATTATTCCTCACCCATATCTTCAGTGTGTCGTTATTCCTCACACAGACCTTCAGTG